>NC_090377.1:118162006-118199506 GCF_036365525.1 Heterodontus francisci
TAACCCGATCCAAGCCCGACAGAACCACATCCGACTCGAGCCCAACCCGGACCAAGTCCTTCCATTTTTTCCTGCGCCTGACCCAACCCGACCAACTTATGTTCGGTTTTTCACTTTTTCTTGCTGATCTGCACAAGCTTAAAATAACTGTAACAAAACCACCTTTCTAGTCCAAAAATTAAAATAACATTGAAGCCTGTGATAGAGCATGTCCAACCCTGCCCGACCCCGAATGCCGGACCCAGAAGTGCAACCTAACCCGACACATGTCGTCGGGTCCTGTCGGATTCAGGTCAGGTAGCAGGCCTTTACCCCAGCACCCCCACAAAGCAACAGCTACGGTGGAGGAAGGGGCAACTCAGGAGTAAGGGGAGGTGGAAAAGGGGGTAAGAAGTTAAGCAGAGCAGCTTACAGAAGAAATGAGAGGAGCAGGCTCTGGCTTTATTATGGAAACTGCCTTTATGTGAATACAAGCAGAGTTAGGAGAGCTCAAATAGGAGAGCCCAAAGGGGCATCACAATTATACACTTTTGATTTGTTTACAATAGAATAAAAATAATTCCCAACTTTTAATTTACTACCCAAATTGTAGACATTGTTAAAAATGCTTAACACAGAAAGGAATCGCAGATCACTTGAATTCTCCACTCCACTCTGACCTCTCCGCCCTTGGTCTCATACAATGTTCCAATGAAGCTCAAAGTAAGCTTGAGGAACAGCACCTCATCTTTCGATTAGACACTTTAGAGCCTTCCAACTCACTGGGTTTAACAATTTCAGATCAGAACCTCTGCCTCCAATATTTCATACAGCAGCTGTTGGTAATGATTTTCCTATATTCATTTACATCTCTAGTCCTACCCTTTTGTTTCTTTCCTTGTCTTGTACCACCCCACTGTTACCTTACACCATTAACATTTTTGTCATACTATTACTTTTGCCTCCCACCCGATCAGAGACATTCATTCTTGTTCTTCACCCACCCCCACCATGCCCCCGCCTCCTCCCTTTCCCTGCCTCTGTACTTGCTCATCACCTGTTGCATCTGATTTTACCAGTTTTGATGAAAGGTCAACAACATGAAACGTTCACTCCATTTCCCTCTCCACAAATGTTGCCTTACTTGCTTAGCATTTGCAGCATTTTCTGTTATTTCAGATTTCCAGCATCTGCAGTATTTTGCTTTTGCATTCAAGATTGCAGAGCACTATGAAAATGACTTCACTTCTTGCCTCTAGTGGTTGCATTCATGTTAAGGAATGACCACAATCATGATTTCCCTGAGCACTGAGTTGCTTTATTGAGGAAGAAAAGGAAATGGACTCATTAGAGCGGAGTGGATTTGCATTTTAAAGAAAAATAGCATCTTGGCTGTTTGCCCTTCCCTTTCTGGACCCTTTCATAATTTAATTGAAGAGAATTCATTCCTCATTTTTAATTGTTACTTTAAAAGTTCATGCAGACATTTTTGGTGTACTTGTCATGTTTCAAAGAAAATAAAAGGAATCCTGTGAAACAAAGCATTGGGCCACTATTAGATGGGTAGAAATTTTAATGCTGCTACTCGAAAACAAATGGTACACCACGTTCAGTCAAGCACACTCTCCTTGCTCCATTAGGTATAAAGGGTCTTGCATTAAAATTTGAAATTTCCCATGTGCGTTTAGGATTTCCTGAAACTTCACTCCTCCTCGTTTGTTCTCTCAGCACATAGAATTGAATAGGCCATCCCTAACTGTGAAAAAATGTCGGGACTATGAGCTTTCAGCATTTTACATCCCTTCAATACCAGTTGCGTTATGTCACATGTTGCTCCAGTCAGTGCTGTGTATAATACCTCATTGTGGAACTGCGCCTCACTTCTTTCTCTCCTGTTGGCAGCAGTCCTGCTAATCCACGCCAGGAACATTTGCAATCACTATCTATGATTTGATTTCCCACAATTTGTTGCATTATATGTCATTTAGTAACTCGTGTTTATCAAGTATTCTATTTAAAAACAAACATATTTCTTTCTTACAAGATGACCTGAGGTATCCCCTGTTGCCGCAAGAGGTTGATGGAAAAGGAGGCAATTATTGCCTTGAAATTAGACACAGAAGTTCTAAGCAAGTTACCCTTGCAATATTATTACTACTACTTTCTCTGACCAATGGTTCCATCATGTGATTGGTGTTCACCTTTAGGAAGCACAGATCCAATGTCTCTGGTCAGAACTACATGCCGAGCAGTGCTTCTGCAGATGGGAGCTGGAAACAGCTGGATTCCTTCTTTGTTCATTAAGTTTAAACAAATAGAAAATATGAAGGCTGTTGAGTACAGCACAAAACAGTGCTTATATGCTTTATACTCAAGCATATAAATGTTATATAATCAAACAGGGTGGACCTCATTTTTGTTCCCTGCATATAATAACAATGCAAATTAACCATCAGCACAGATACTGCTACAGTGTTGATGCGCTTTCAGCTCAATATCTTGTTTCAGCTAAACAGGTCCTAAGCTTTGGAATTCTCTCTCTAAATGCTTCCACCGCTTTACTCTCTAAGCTTCTTTACGACACCCATTAAAACCCACCTCTTTGACCAAGCATTTGGTCACCTGTCCAAATATAGAATAGAATCATAGAAGCATGACAGTACAGAAGGTGGCCATGCTGGCTCTCCTAAGGAGCAATTAATGTGTCAGTCCTGACAGACGGACTACTATCTGGAATACTCCGTATCGCTACAAGTGTGCAGAAAACATGGACTGCTTGTGCATGCAATAAAATGCCAAGTAACTCACTGGATCAGTGTCCAACATAGTGACCAGAAAGTACTAAATTAATCAGTAAATTAATCTTCTCATTTAAAACTTCTACACAAAAATGCACATTTGCTGTTGTTTTCATTAATAGTAAGCTCATTTTTTAATGTCTTTATCTTTCCTAAATTTTCTCACTGGCCCTCTATGCAAGATAAAAATTGTAATATGGCCCCCCAGCATCATGCAAATAGGTTGGACAACCTTGGTTTATCCAACAATATGTCCCCTACCTAAGTTAGACTGACTGGTCTGTAATTATTCAGTCTAACCCTCACTCCTTATGTGGCTCAGTGTCAAATTTTATTTGATAACATACCTTGGGACATGCTACGACATTAAAGGTGCTATGTGAATACAAGTGGTTGGTGTTCTTCACTGATAAATATTATAAAAAGGTGACTAGAGCCAGGATGGAGTATTCTTTTATGCATGGACCTTCCATTCCAATGCATAAACTTACTGCAAGGTGGACCTTGTGTATCGTTTTACCCCTGCCTGCTCATTTGCTGGGAAAGTCAGAAGATCAGGCAGTGGTTTATCAGCCATTGTCATTCCAACAACAGCATGTTTAATGTAAAGAAACATTGCAAGGTGCTCCATAAATAGGAAGAAATGAATTTGGCAATGAGGACAAGGGAGGTGTCATCAAAGGCTTTGCTGAAGAGATATGTTTTGATTTGTGTCCACCATGGCACAAGAAAGACATTTAAATGTTGGTGGCAGTGCCAAAACTTCTTCGTTCCTCTTAATTCTGAGGTATAAATACCATCAATCCTGGCAATCTGTTTTGACTCTCAGATTTCCATTGTGCTTCAAGTCCCATTTCAGGCTTGAGAACAAAAAAAAAAATTAGGCTGACATTCCAGTGCATAACTAAAGGAGCGCTGCGCTGTCGGAGGTTCCGTCTTTCGGATGGGACGTTAAACCGAGGTCCTATCTCCTCGGGTGGATGTAAAAGATCCCAGGGCACTATTTCAAAGAAGTGCAAGGGGGTTTATCCCTGGTGTCTTGTCAATATTTATCCCTCAATCAACAACACAAAAATAGATTACCTGGTCTTTATAACATTGCTGTTTGTGGCATCTTGCTGTGCGCATACTGGCTGCCATGTTGCCTGCATTACAACAGTGACTACACTTCAGAAAAAAAAACTTCATTAGCTGTAAAGTGCTTTGAGACGTCTGGTGGTTGTGAAAGGCACTCTATAAATGAAAGTCTTTCTTTCTTCATACCAAAGTCAGAAAGCTTGTGAATTCCATTTGATTTGCCAATTTGCCCCCCAGCCCACTTTAAACACACATCACCAGTCTTTGTGTCTAAATTTTTTTTTCACGTTCCTCTTTCTCCTTACAAGATTGAGAGTTTGTTCTTCCTCCTCATTTTGCTCCTACTTAATTTGCGAAGCAATTTTCTTTCCATTAACCAGGTTACTTTGCCAGACATGATGGGCCACTTCAGAAATGTTCACAGGCTCTCAAAATTTTACTTTGTAACTGGAGACAAGGTGGCGAGTACCATCAATGCTGTGCTAGATCTTCTGGGATTTTCCATTCATGCTTACTCTTTGTCCAACACCAAACCTGTAGCCACAAACTGAAGTTAAATCAGCTTGGAAAATTTGCATTGAAAAGGCCAATTTGGCTCCAGTTCCATCTGCAAATATTGTAAATTCAGTCTCCGTGTTTGGGCAATTAGTAATCTCAATTTGGCTGGAAAATACAGCCACTTCCTACAGTAAGGGAGAGAAAATACAAACTAAATTGGTAGTCAAATTGTCAAAGGTACTCCAGAGCACCTCTTCCAACTGATTATGGGAACAGCATCAGCATGGAACTAAGAGCATTTGTCCTCACTAATGATTCAGCATTATGCATAGCAACAAAGGATTGGACTGGACAACAGTGAAAACAATGTTTTTTCAGAAGGAAATCAACTCTGCTAAAAAGCATGGTACCAGAACTGAGGGGTTGCACCCATCAGGAAATACTGAACAAGCACCTTTTTCTAGAAAAGCGACAGCTGAGCGGGAACCGAATAGAGGTCTTAAAGATTAAGAAGGTATTGGATAGGGTAGATGTAAGGAAGAAGTTTCTACTTGTGAGAATCCAAAACTAGGTCACAAATATAAGATAGTCACTAATAAATCCAATAAGGAATTCAGGAGGAATTTCTTTACCCAGAGTGTAGTTAAAATGTCAAACGGAGTTCTTCTTCTTCGTTGGCCTCCTTGTCTCAAGAGACAATGGGTAAGCGCCTGGAGGTGGTCAGTGGTTTGTGAAGCAGCGCCTGGAGTGGTTATAAAGGCCAATTCTAGAGTGACAGACTCTTCCACAGGTTCTGCAGATAAAATTGGTTGTCAGGGCTGTTACACAGTTGGCTCTCCCCTTGCGCTACTGTCTTTTTTCCTGCCAACTGCTAAGTCTCTTCGACTCGCCACTCTTTAGCCCCACCTTTATGGCTGCCCGCCAGCTCTGGCAATCACGGGCAACTGACCCCCACGACTTGTGATCAATGTCACAGGACGTCATGTCGCGTTTGCAGACGTCTTTAAAGCGGAGACATGGACGGCCAGTGGGTCTGATACCAGTGACGAGCTCGCTGTACAATGCGTCCTTGGGGATCCTGCCATCTTCCATGCGGCTCACATGGCCAAGCCATCTCAAGCGCCGCTGGCTCAGTAGGGTGTATATGCTGGGGATGATGGCCGCCTCGAGGATTTCTGTGTTGGAGATATGGTCCTGCCATCTGATGCCAAGTATTCTCCGGAGGCAGCGAAGATGGAATGAATTGAGATGTCGCTCTTGCTAACACACGTTGTCCAGGCCTCGCTGCCGTAGAGCAAGGTACTGAGGACACAGGCTTGATACACTCGGACTTTTGTGTTCTGTGTCAGTGTGCCATTTTCCCACACTCTCTTGGCCAGTCTGGACATAGCAATGGAAGCCTTTCCCATGCGCTGTTGATTTCTGCATCGAGAGACAGGTTACTGGTGATAGTTGAGCCTAGGTAGGTGAACTCTTTAACCACTTCCAAAGCGTGGTCGCAGATATTGAGGGATGGAGCATTTCTGACGTCCTGTCCCATGATGTTTGTTTTCTTGAGGCTGATGGTTAGGCCAAAGTCATTGCAGGCAGCCGCAATCCTGTCCATGAGTCTCTGCAGACACTCTTCAGTGTGAGATGTTAATGCAGCATTGTCAGCAAAGACGAGTTCCCTAATGAGGACTTTCCATACTTTGGTCTTCGCTCTTAGGTGGGCAAGGTTGAACAACCTGCCAAGTGATCTTGTGTGGTGGAAAATTCCTTCTTAAGACTTGAATGCATGTGAGAGCAGCAGGGAGAAGATGATCCCAAACAGCGTAGGTGCAAGAACACAGCCCTGTTTCATGCCACTCAGGGTAGGAAAGGGGTCTGATGAGGCGCCGCGATGCTGAATTGTGCCTTTCATATTGTCATGGAATGAGGTGATGATACTTAGTAGCTTTGGTGGACATCTGATCTTTTCTAGTCGTCTGAAGAGACCACGTCTGCTGACAAGGTCAAAGGCTTTGGTGAGATCAATGAAAGCAACGTAGAGCAGCATCTCTCCTGTAGCTGGCGAAGGGAGAAAAGCATGTCAATGGTGGATCTTTCTGCTCGAAAGCCACACTGTGCCTCAGGGGAGACACACTCAGCCAGCTTCTGGAGCCTGTTTAAAGCAACTCGAGCGAAGACTTTCCCACTATGTTGAGCAGGGAGATTCCATGGCAGTTGTTGCAGCCACCGCGGTCACCCTTCCAATGACAGTGCTTCTAATACGTCTTCCTTTTTCCCCAACCGAGGATTCCTCCCCACTGCGGTTGACAGGGCCTTCAAGCATGTCCAGCCCATTTTTTTTTTTAGATTAGAGATACAGCACTGAAACAGGTCCTTCGCCCCACCGAGTCTGTGCCGAACATCAACCACCCATTTATACTAATCCTACACTAATCCCATATTCCTACCAAACATCCCCACCTGTCCCTATATTTCCCTACCACCTACCTATACTAGTGACAATTTATAATGGCCAATTTACCTATCAACCTGCAAGTCTTTTGGCTTGTGGGAGGAAACACGGAGAAAACCCACGCAGACACAGAGAGAACTTGCAAACTCCATACAGGCAGTACCCGGAATCGAACCCGGGTCCCTGGAGCTGTGAGGCTGCGGTGCTAACCACTGCGCCGCCCTATTTGGTTGGTGGAGTTGCGGATAGTGAGGAGGATTGTCAGAGGATACAGCAGGATACAGATCGGTTGGAGACTTGGGCGGAGAAATGGTAGATGGAGTTTAATCCGGACAAATGTGAGGTTTTGGAAGGTCTAATACAGGTGGGAAGTATACAGTAAATGGCAGAACCCTTAGAAGTATTGACAGGCAGAGAGATCTGGGCGTACAGGTCCACAGGTCACTGAAAGTGGCAGCGCAGGTGGATAAGGTAGTCAAGAAGGCATACGGCATTCTTGCCACATCCTCCGCCACATCCAGCATGATGCCACTACCAAAGGGATCTTCCCCTCCCTTCCCGTCAGCATTCTGAAGGGATCGTTCCCTCCACGACACGCTCGTCCACTCCTCCATTACCCCCACCACCTCGTCCCCTTCTCACAGCACCTTCCCCTGCAATCGCAGGAGGTGTAATACCTGTACATTTCCCTCCTCTCTCCTCACTATCCAAGGCCCCAAACACTCCTTTCAGGTGAAACAATGATTTACTTGTACTTCTTTCAATTTAGTATACTGTATTCGCTGCTTACAATGTGGTCTCCTCTACATTGGGGAGACCAAACGCAGATTGGGAGACCGCTTTGTGAAACACCTCCGCTCAGTCTGTAAGCATGACCCCGAGCTTCCGGTTGCTGGCCATTTCAACAACCTCCTCACCCCCTGCTCTCATCTCTGTCCTGGGATTGCTGCAGTGTTCCAGTGAACATCAACGCAAGCTCAAGGAACAGCATCTCATTTACTGATTAGGCACACTACAGCCTGCCGGACTGAACATTGAGTTCAATCATTTCAGAGCATGACAGGCACCCCCCCCCCCCCCCCCACCCCCTTTTTATGTTTAGTTTTTTTTTCTTTTTTCTTTGGTTATTTTATTTTAGTTTTTTTTTAGTTTGTTTCTACTGTGCCTACCCAAACTCTTTTTTTTAATGTTTGTGCTTGGAGTGCTTTGTGCTTTACAGTCAATTCACATCGTCTCTGTACTAATGCTTTGTCTTTCAGCACATCATTAACATACCATTTGCCTTTGTTCTATGACCTTCTGGTCAGTTATTCTCTGTGACCTTGTCCTATCAACACCTCTTTTGTTATCTCCTGCCCCAACCGCCACTTTACTTGCTTAAAATTTTTTACATTTCTAATATTTGCCAGTTCTGAAGAAGGGTCACTGACCTGAAACGTTAACTCTGCTTCTCTCTCCACAGATGTTGCCAGACCTGCTGAGTATTTCCAGCATTTCTTGTTTTTATTTCAGATTTCCAGCATCTGCAGTATTTTGCTTTTATTAAATAAAGGAGATAAATCATTTGAATTTCAAGGGATGAAAGAAATCCGCACTAAATTAGAGACAGTTGCAACATGATCTTTCAAAATATGTTATTACATAGTAAAAAGAAATTCCAGGCATGATAACTTTTGTGCAAAACTCCAGGACAAGACAAGAATTTTTTCATTTGAGGAAAAATCTGTACATGATACAATTACCCAGCATTTCAATCCCCTCCTTCGCAATACAATGCTTACAATGCATTGCAGCAAAGCTAGATAAAATTGTGGGTGCTATAATGTTTCATCATTGCACGACAGCAAGCAGTACCATCTCAATAATAAAATATTGCTCAATACACAAATCCTACGTATGGATTTGAGCAGTCATTGCAGCTCTCCCCACGAAAGTTGCTGCACTTCATAAAATGCCTGAGGTGGCAGCAATTTTTTTCCTTCCAGTTTTTAATCTGAAATTGCTTCTCTACCTGACTGGATCCAACTGAAGGAATTTCCAAAACAAATCTCACCAGCCCCCAACATTCCATAATGGAGTATAATCAAAAAGGGACAATAAATTTAATTACAGACACATCCATGATGTTGTTAGATTGCGCCTGACAAATATTGACAGCTATTTGCATTTCATGCCAAGTAGTGTCTGCCCAGAAGTGGAATGTTGCTACTGGGCACACAAAACTGCTCATAATTTGAGCCAAAGTAAATTTTCATGCAGAGATCAAATGATGTCCATTGATAATGCATTGCAAATGCTGGAGAATAGAACAAGTTTCCAAATAACCTTTTAAGTTTAGTATCACTCTGATGAACATACACTGTACCCACCTCAAAAGGCAATATATCTTTCCTGCAGTGCAGTGTTGAAGACTGCATGCAGTCCTCCAGAAGGGGTCTGACCATGACTTTGTACAACTAAAGCATATCAGTCTCCCCATTGCACACCAACCTTCTAACCAGGGAACAATCTTCATTCCAAATCTAGTTGTTGATCCTTTCTGTGGAAATAGCGCTCGACTCTCCATATGTGGACTCAGGACTTGAATGCATGGTGGTTTTTGAAGTCGTTCCATAATGTGAAACAGAATCAACTCTAAATAATTTAGCAAAAACATTTGCCTTTTCAAGCAAGAAATAGTTGGTTGTCGCGGAAGTTGCACTAGTTTGAACTAATTGAACCAGGTTGCATTCACATGAAGCAACAAATTTCACGGGACAGGAACAATATGACATGGAAATTTGAATTAAGAGGTTTGATTTAAGCACCAGAGTTTCAACAGAAAGCCTGTTTTTGCTTTTCAATTAAAATCAAGATCATTCAGAGTCTAACTAATTAAAAATTCTTAAGGCTGTAAAGACTTTGTCTTCAAAACTGTACCAGTAATTAACGTCTATTGCAAATGGCTCTGTCCACATTCATCATGGAAACTGCCTACACAAACTTGTTACACTGTAACTATAATCTCCCACCAGTGGTGGTGGTGGTGCTGTGTCTCAGTTTTGTGCTCCCCAACAACTCAGACCATGCTGTATAGAAGCTTCTATGCTCTAACCAACTCTATTTCCCAAATTGTAGTACCACTCAATGGAATTTTGTTGATGACTCCAACCATCACTTGGCTGCTGATTGGGAGTAGACTGATAAGGCAGTAATTGGCTGGGTTGGACTTGTTCTGCTTTTTGCAAACAGGACATAGTTGGGCCATTTTCCACATTGTTAGGTAGTGGTCAATGTTGGAACAGCTTGACTAGGTGTGGAGCACAGCTCTTCAGCACTGCAGCCAGGATGTTATGGGGCCAACAGCACTTTCCTGTTTTCAGTACACTCAAATGTTTCCTGTTACCGTATGGCGTGAATCAAATTGGCTGAAAACTGGCATCTGCCATCTTGGGGACCTCAAAAGGAGGCTGAGATGAATCATCCACTCAGCACTTCTGGCTGAAGATGTTTGCAAATACTTAAGCCTTGCCTTTTGTACTCATGCTGGGGGGTCTACTATTGTTGAGGATTGGGATGTTCATGGATCCTCCTCCCCATTAGATCCTTAATTGTCCATTCATGACTTGATGTGACAAGGCTGTAGAGCCTGGACCTAATCTGTTAGTTCTGGAATCAGAGTTTTATCAATTGCAAGCTGCTTTCACTGTTTAACATATATAAATATTCCTGTATTCTTGCTTCACCAGGTTGGCACCTCATTTTCAGGCAAGCATGGCTCTGCTCTTGACATGCATTTCTACTCTCCTCATTGACCAGGATTGGTGATCTGGCTTGATGACGATCAAAGAGTGAAGGATACATCGGGCCATGAGGTTACAGATTGTGGTGGTATCGTATTTTGCTACTACAGATGGTCCCCAGTGTCTCATGGATGCCCAGTTTTGAGCTGTTAGATCTGTTCTGAATCTATCCATTTGCATAGTGAAAGTACCACGCATGATGGAAGGTGTTCTCTATATGAAGACAAGACTTGGTCTACACAAGTTATCGTTCCTACCAATGACTGATAGTGCTCACGTCATTGTATGTTAACACCCTGCCCAAAAATAAATAGCTCAAGATTTTTAAACCAAAATCCAAGAGCAGCTCAGCAGTGTGGGGATCGACAACAATGTATGCGAGATCTGAGCAATAGAGTGGGTGAGAGTTGCACCCCGATCTCTAACTAGAGCAGGAAATCAATGTTAGGTCTGCCAGAGATATTAGAGCATGGACATAATAAACATCAAAAGTCATGCTCCAAGCCCTGAACTGACCCTAAGCAATGCCACTGAAAACTGGAGTGTAGATATTAAAAAAAACAATTGAACGCTAAACTGTGGCATTTTATTGCTGCACAAGCCATATTTTGATTATGAAAAAGGACAAAGATAGAACAAGAGTAAAAGTTCTAAACTGGGGTAAGGCCGATTTTAGGAAGCTAAGAGGTGATCTGGCAAAAGTGGACTGGATGCAGCTACTTGTAGGAAAATCAGTGGCAAACCAGTGGGAGGTATTCAAAAGTGAGATTCTACGGGCACAGTGTCGACATGTCCCCACAAAGAAAAAGGGTGGTACTGCCAAATCTAGAGCACCCTGGTTATCTAGAAACATACAGGACAAGATAAAGCAGAAAAAGAAAGCTTATGCCAGTCACAAAAAACTTAATTACTTTAGAAAGCACAGTGGTGAAGCAAAAAGGAAATCAGGAAAGCAAAGAGAGGACATGAAAAAATATTGGCAGGTAAAATCAAGGAAAACCCAAAGATGTTTTACCAGTACATTAAGAGCAAGACGATAACTAAGGAAAAGGTAGGGCCTATCAGAGATATCCAAGGTAACTTATGCGTGGATGCAGAAGATGTGGGCAGGGTTCTTCATGAGTACTTTGTCTCTGTCTGCACAAAGGAAAGGGATGATGCAGACATCGTAGTAAAAGAGGAGTGTGAAATATTAGATACGATAAGCATAATGAGAGAGTAAGTACTCGAGGGTCTGATATCCTTGAAAGTGGATAAATCACCAGGGGCCAGATGGATTTCATCCCAGGCTGTTAAAGGAAGCCAGGGAGGAAATAGCAGATGCTCTGAGGATCATTTTCAAATCCTCACAAGATACAGGCGAGGTACCAGAGGATTGAAGGTCTGTGAACATTGTACCATTGTTTAAAAAGGATGTGAGGGATAGGCCATATAATTGCAGGCTCATCAGTCTGACCTCAGTGGAGGGTAAATTATTGGAATCAATTCTGAGAGATAGGACAAACTGCCACTTATAAAGGCATGGATTAATCAGAGATAGTCAGCATGGATTTGTGAAGGGATGGTCGTATCTTACTAACATAATTGAATTTTTTGAGGAAGTAACAGGATGATTGATGAGGGTAGTGCAGTGGATGTGGTCTACATGGATTTTGGCAAGACATTTGTCAAGGTCCCACATGGCAGACTGGTCAGAAAAATGAAAGCCCATGGGATTCAGGGGAATGTGGTGAGTTGGATCCAAAATTGGCTCAGGGATAGGAAACAAAGGGTAATGGTCGACAGATGTTTTTGCGAATGGAAAGCGGTTTCCAGTGGGGTTCCACAGGGCTCAGTGTTGGGTCTGTTGCTGTTTGTTGTATACATTAATGATTTGGATTTAAATGTGGCAGGCCTGTTTGGGAAATTTGCTGATGACACAAAAATTGGCCATGTAGTTGATAGTGAAGAGGACAGCTGTAGACTCTAGAATGATATCAATGGTTTGGTTGAGTGGGTGGAAAAGTGGCAAATGGAATTCAATCTGGAGAAGTGTGAGGTAATACATTTGGGGAGAGCAAACAATGCAAGGGAATACACAATAAATGGGAGAATATTGAGAGGGGTAGAGATAGTGAGACCCCTTGGACTGCCTGTCCACAGCTCCCTGAAGGCGGCAGACAGGTAGATAAATTAGTGAAGGTAGTATTTGCAATGGTTTCCTTTTTGGCCGAGGTATAGAATACAAAAGCAGGGATGTAATGCTGGAACTGTATAAATCGCTGGTTCGGTCACGGCTAGAGTATTGCGTGCAGTTCTGGTCACCACATTACAGTAAGGACATAACTGCTCTGGAGAGAGTACGGAAGAGATTTACAAGAATGTTGCCAGGGTTCAAAAATTGCAGCTATAAGGAAAAATTGGACAGGCTAGGGTTGTTTTCCTGAAAACAGAGGAGGCTAAGGGGTGATTTAAATGAGGTGTACACAATTATGAGGGGCCTAGATAGAGTAGATAGGAAGGACCTGTTTCCCCTAGCCGAGAGGTCAATTACCAGGGGCACAGATTTAAGGTGATTGGTAGGATTAGAAGGGACATGAGGAAAAACTTTTTCACCCAGAGGGTGGTGGGTGTCTGGTATTAGCTGCCCAAATTGGTGGTCGAGGCAGAAACCCTCAACCCATTTAAAAGGAATCTGGACCTGCACCTGAAGTGCTGTTTCCTGCAAGGCTACGAATCAGGTGCTGGAAGTTGAGATTAGAATGGGCAGCTTTTTTTTTAAGCCAGCGCAGACATGGGCTGAATGGCCTCTTTCTGTGCTGTAACTTTTCTATGGTTCTATGTGCTTTTCATATTTAGAAATCAAAGACAAGCCTCACCCCAATAGGACTGTGTTGCTGCCTCTGCCTTTAGATTGATGACTGTGCTTTAGTCTTTACTGCTGGTTTCTATGGTGAATATTAAACTCAGTAATGGGAAGACAGATTAGGTAGGAGCTCAGAAACCATTTAAGGCATTTGGCATCTCTCCTGGGCCTGCAAATTTTGAAATTCTGTCAGCTCCAGTAACAATTTTCATATCTAATCTTAATCAAACAGACCCGGGGCAAATGAGTGAACTGCAACAGTTTCCAGTAAGGCCATGGGAACAGAATCAGTTAGCTGGTGAAATTTACTCCATCTTTATGACAGAAGTGGGCTCTCTGATAACACTTGACACGACAGCATCTTCCCAGTGCGAAGAGCTCCAGATGGAGCCAAAAACTCTCCACTGCAATGTTTTTTCCAGTACGCCTGTGATCCACAAGAAGGTCATTCTAACTATCTCATTCTACTCAAATCTCTACAAGTCATCTTTTGTCAAGTAAAATCAACTAGTAGCCAGAATAAGCAAGTCATATATTGAATCATTGGCATAAAATGGGATTGTAATAAAGGACACTTGGAGAAAGAAACTCTCGTACATGATTGGTATTTAATATTTGTTGCTTTCTTCTCCCCACTGAATTTTGCCCACCATCCCTCAAAACAAAGACTCCTTGTTGGAAGATAGTTTCACTAACGTTGGGTGCCCCCTTACAGCTATCACAATGATTCATTCTTCAAGTTTGAGTGCCGACAGTAAGTTTTGGCAAGATATTCAAGCTGTAGGGGGCAGAACAGCCAAGCCTGCCTTGTCTTCACTCAACATCTACACAGACACACTTATCATGGCTGTTTAGTTTAGTTTTAGTTTACAGATACAGCACTGAAACAGGCCCTTCGGCCCACCGAGTCTGTGCCGACCATCAACCACCCATTTATGCTAATCCTACACTAATCCCATATTCCTACCACATCCCCACCTGTCCCTATATTTTCCCTACCACCTACCTATACTAGGGGCAATTTCTAATGGCCAATTTACCTATCAACCTGCAAGTCTTTTGGCTTGTGGGAGGAAACCGGAGCACCCGGAGGAAACCCACGCAGACACAGGGAGAACTTGCAAACTCCACACAGGCAGTACCCGGAATTGAACCCGGGTCGCTGGAGCTGTGAGGCTGCGGTGCTAACCACTGCGCCACTGTGCCGCCCTGATGAACAGCAATTATAAACCTTGCTCTTTGGGTATAAAATTCCAGAATTTTCCAGAAGCCCGACTATTGCTTCAGCCAAGGTGAGCTAACTCACCACACGCCATGATTAAATGTGGGGCCTTTTCTAATCTGTAGGGCTCAACTACACAGTTTTTAACCAGATGAACCACCAAGAGTTTTAAAAAAACTTCAAAAATTAGGCAGCTGTTCGAATTTACCAGGTTTCATTTGTTCTCAATTCAGTACTTTGGGCAGTCTCAAGAACCACAGATTTTCTAGTGGGGAGGTGGAAATAAAATGTTAAGTTACTGCACTTGGAAGTCACCCTTTTCAGGAGGTTAACTCTTGCTGTGCTTTAGTTGGCCTGGAAGTACCTGATGCTGACAGTGGCTGAGGTTCCATTTGCCCAGCACAAAATCCCTCTAGTGGATGCATAAGCAAGCCAGAAGACCAGCATGTCTGACATTACACCTGACTGTCAAAAATTCTGGTGTAATTTTTGAAATCAAATTTGGATTAAATTGGTCATTTACAAGTAATGGAACTGTATATTGGTAAATTTATTACAACTGATTAATGACGACTAATCTATTGAACAAAGGAAGTGAAGCACAAATTTTTTTTTAATTCTTTCATGGGATGTGAGCATCGCTGACTAGGCCACCATTTATTGATTATCCATAATTGCCCTTGAGCAGGTGGTGGTGAGTACAAAGTATTTACAGCACAGAAACAGGCCATTCATGCAGACAGGTCCAGTGTTTATGCACCACATGAGCCTCGTCTCACCCTTCTTCATCTCACTCCA
The DNA here is from genome assembly GCF_036365525.1 of Heterodontus francisci. Classification (NCBI taxonomy): domain Eukaryota; kingdom Metazoa; phylum Chordata; class Chondrichthyes; order Heterodontiformes; family Heterodontidae; genus Heterodontus; species Heterodontus francisci. The sequence goes on from NC_090377.1 coordinate 118,177,449, forward strand.
ACATATCCATCTATTCTTTCTCACTCACGTGTTTATCTAGTCTCCCTTTTAATGCATCGACGCAATTCGCCGTAACTGCTCCCTGTGGTTATGCGTTCCACATTCTAACCACTCCCTGAGTAAAGAATTTTCTCCAGAATTCCCTATTAGATTTATTAGTGACTATCTTATACTGACGGCCCCTAGCTCTGATCTCACCTGCAAGTGGAAACATGTTCTCTACGGCTACCCGATCAACCCTTCCATTATCTTAAAGGCATCTATCAGGTCACCCCCTCAGTCTTCTTTCTAGATTAAGGAGCCGCAGCCTGTTCAGTCCTTCTTAAAAGGTAAAGTCTTAGTTCTGATATCATTTAAGTAATTTTTTTTCATCTTCTCCAGTTCCTCTAGACACTTTTAAGGTCAAATAATAATTTTCTGCATGTATTTTTGTGAGTGCCAAACTTAGTCAGCTCAACAAGTACACTGGACAAGTTGCTGAACAACTGGGTAATAGTGCTGAATTTTATTTCTGGATTCTGAAAGAAATACAGTAAATTACACTGCAACTGATTCAGTAGGATTGTATTAGGGTAGAGTTCATATACAGCTTTGTTTCCATTTATTATTCATTCTTGGACAGTAGGCATCACTGGCAAGGCTGGCATTTATTGCCATTCCTTGTTGCTCTTGGGAGGGTGGTGGTGGTGAGCCACCTTCTTGAACCGCTGCAGTCTGTGTGGGAAAGTATGCCCATAGTGGTGTTAGGTAGGGAATTTGAGGATTTTGGCTCAGTGACCAAAGAATGGTGATATATGTCCAAGTCAGGATGGAGAGAGATTTGGAAGGAAATGTGTGGATGGTGGTGCACCGGCTGCCCTTGTCATTTCTGTGGTAGAATTCACAGGCTTGGGAAGTCAATAGCTGTATATTTGCAGAATTGCTGATTTATTTTTGGCTATCCATATTTGATTCGGCATTATGATCGAAAGTCTGGTCTCCTTTGCTACTCAGTCTAACAGTCTGCCACATGATACAACGTGGCATCTCAGAGGGAGGTAGAGACTCAGTCAGGTTGGTACGGGACTGTAGTCACACATAGGCCAGACCAGGTAAGAATGGCAGATTCCCTTAGGTATCAGCCATGGTTCTGTGGCAGCACTCTTGCCCGAGTCAGAAAGTTGTGCGTGAAAATTCCACTCGAGATGAGCACAAAATCCAGACCGACACTCCAATGCAGTACTGAAGGATTGAAGGAGGTGCCATCTTTCAAATCAGATGTTAATCTGAGACTCTGCCCTCTCAGGTGGGTGTGAAACATTCTGAAGAGCAGGGGAGTTATCCCCAGTGTCCAGGATGATAATTTTCCCTCAATTATCATTATATAAATTCACTGCCACAATTGCTGCATTACAACAACGATTACACTTCAAAAATATTTAATTGGCTTTAAAGCACTTTGGATGTGAAAGGCAGTATAAAAGTACAGTTTTTTTCCAAGGACATTAGTTGCATGAGTTTTTATGACAATCTCTGACAGTTATATAGTTACTATTACTGATACCAACTTTTTTTTCTAGATTTCCTTAAAAAAAATTAAATCAAATTCTCAACTGCCGTGGTACGAATCTGAACTCTCATTCCCTGGATAATTAGTTCATTAACATACCGTACTCTCTATTAGCTAAACGAGAACTGGAAGACAGCTACTATCTTTGTTGAATGTCTCAATAACTATATTTCAGAATAAGTGTATTCCTAATGACATTATATTTTGGAACTATCTGGATCCTGATATTATGTGAACCTTTCCAAACCAACAATGAAATGTCAGCATTGCAACCAAATATCTCAACATAAGATAGGAATGGATTATATGTAAATGTCAGAATTTTCTAACCTTGATCCTGGAGCGCAGATAAACGTGCAGTCATCAATGCAGAACAACACATGCATTAAAGTTCAACTGGACTATAAGTTACAGAGATAGGTCACAGTAGTACTATGAGAAGGGAATTAGAAAAACACCAAGTGTAGCATTTCACCTAATGAAAAACTGCTATGTTAGTTACCGTCATTAACAGTAAAGTCAATTTCTAATCAATCAGCTCCTTTCTCCATTAGAACATTAGCAGAACAATATCTAGTTGCACCAAACACAAAACCAGCTTGGCCATTGGTTCTTAATATCCGCATATCTTAACCCTGTAAGGTCTGAATAATGTTACTGCCAATGTCAAAATATCTTACCCGTTCTTGGAGAGGATGTACCTAGATTTAGCTAATCTCGTTATACTGGCACTTATGCACTGTTGGAGAGTCGTGTTGCACTGCTCTTTAGAACCATTCTCCATCAGGCACGGGACGGAGATCAAAGTAACAGGTCCATCAGCAGCTTTGTGAGAAACTAATTTTCGGCTGCCATCTGAAAAATGTAGAATGATACAGCTCACAAGATGGCCATTCGGTCCATTGTACCTGTGCCACCTTTTTGGAAGAGTTCTCCAATTAATACCACACCTCCTCTCTTTCCCATGGCCTGCAATTTTTTTCCTTTTAAAGTATATATCCAATTTCCTTTTGAAGTTATTATTGAATCTGCTTCCGACATCCTTTCAGACAGTGAATTCCAGGTCATAACCATTGGCTGCATAAAAAAAAATTCTCATCTCACCAACTTCTTTTTAACAATTACCTTAAGTCTGTGTCCTCGGGTTACTGACCCGCCTGGCAGTGGAAACAGTTTCTCCCTATTAACAATCAAAACCCTAAAAGTGGACAAATTTATGGTTTCAATTGTACTGGATGGAAAAGAGCTGTGTCTTTACCATTGGTTGCAGGAAAGGAATGCAGGGAGAATCAGCCTCCTTCTCACAGAAAAATTTAACAATTTTTAATTGTGATCAAAAAGGATTTCAAACGGCTTTCATGAGGTGTTTTACAATAAAATGAGTGAAGGCTGTGAAGTAAAACTAAAACTATGTGGAGTCACAGTATTTCACCCAGAAAGCACAGTGTTTCCCTGGGCTCAATGTTCCCCATTGAATTTCCACTGCAACAAAACAGTACCTAACTCAAAATACTGCAGAGAAACCGTTAGAGGAATCTATTCAGTATTTCATCTCTTCAAGAGTCACATTGCTCATTATAACACCAGTTGGCAGCATTTGCTCATTTTCCAACTTTTCATCGTAAAAATATTTTTATGCTGTGTGCATAGACAGAACTGAAAAGCTTGCAGTAAATCAGAATATTCTTATGGCGCTGCCAATTGCATTTCAGGGATCTGACAAGGCTTCAACAACACTTGCTCACACCATTAAAGGCTGATGCCAAAAAGGATTTGCAAGCATTTTCTTCTCCTATAAAACAATTTTATAAAGTTGCTCACTGAATATGTATTCTTCCATTACCAAAAATACTCCATTTCTGAACAGTGAGCTTTAGAGTAGGAAGTCATGGCACTAGTGAGCAATATAACTGGCTAATTGCAACCACTGATCAATATAGGAGACAACTGGATTCCTAATGCTGCAGCACTTTGCACTATTATTTGCCATCAGTTTTTCAGTCTGCAGGGGGACGGGGGCAGAGGAGACCTGTATATCTTAAACATAGCCCTTTTCATATTACTATGCATGAAATCATATACAAAAATCCAATCAACTTCAGCTGTTGAATGGGTACCCAGTTGTGCAACGGCACTGTGCATGGGATATCAGTCAGATACAATAATTATTCCTAGCAACTCTGCTGCAAAATACACTCCTTTGGTGGTAAGAAATGATTATTCAAACTTGCAGTAACTCTCATTGAAGCATTATACTAAGGCAACACGTCAGTTGTTAGACATATAAACAGTTCACCGCGAGAGACCAACTTGCCTTGAGAAAGTTGGTGACGCTTTCTTAATTTGTGAAGTCTGGTTAGAATTCAATGGAGACAAATCACTCGGGTTTCCATGGCTGCGCAGTATAAAGGAACTTTCATTTTTTTTCACATCCATCTGCAATGTGTAAGGAGTTTGAGAACTTTAGAAGGTAGATGCTGTAAAATTACAAAGATAAGGAACTTCATTTATGTGGCGAGACTACAGAAGCTGGGATTGTTCTTCTTTGAATATGGAAGGTAAGGGGAAATTTAACAGAGGATTTAAAATCATGAAGGAAGGGATTTTGATTGAGTAAATAAGGACAAACTGTTTTTATTGGCAGGAGAATTATTAACCAGAGAACTCAGATTTGAAAGAATTGGCAAAAGACCCTGGGGGGGGGGGGGTGAGAGGAAGAATGGGGAGAATTTTTTTTAAATGCAGCAAGTTATTATCTGGAATGCACTGCCTGAAACGGTGGTGAAAGCGGATTCAATAGTAGCGTTCAAAAGGGGAGTTGGACAACTACTTGAAGGGGGAAAAATTGCAGGGCTCTGGGGAACGAACAGGGACATGGGACTAATAGGATAGCTCATCAAATAGCTGGCAGAGGCACAATAGGCCAAATGGCCTCATTCTGTGCTGTATGATTTGAAGAGTAGCCAACTTCAAAAGCATTTACAACAGGGAGAATGCAGGTCCTGAAATTCAATGTCTACTTTTGTTGTGGCATTTTAATCTGGCTAAATTTACCAAATGATTCATGACTTCCCTGTGAAATTCTAGACCAACTTTTGTGAGCCTTCCTGCATGATCTGCCAAGCACTGTAGAAATAATCAGTTATGATGGCTTGCTGTGTGCTCGCAGGCCATGGCAAGTGTTCAGAGTATAACATGTCTGCACAGCTGCCCCACTGGAGATAAGGAGTCTGTGCAAAAAAAAAGGAAAACCAAACAAGGTTATGATGATTTTGTGAAATTAAGCTGCAGTTGAAAATAACCCAAACTGCATATGCAGAGAGAACATATTTAATTGCATTTGCACAAACAGCAAGTTTCATCAGTGCACAGACTTTTACCATGATTGGTAAGGGGTGGTGCTTAAGAGACCAGACTCAGCTGAAAATTGAATTTGGGGCACTTGCAGGGCTGCAGGAAGTTCTAGGAGATGGAGGTGGGGGGAGGAAGTAGGGTTGGGGAAAGGAAGAGAGGTTTGGGGAGGGCATGGATGAGCAGGACTAGATGTCGGAAAGGATGCAGGTGACACACCTTCAGATGAGCTGAAGCCTATGGAGAGCATTGGAGTAACTGAATCTGCAGGTGGCAAAACGACGAAGGATGATTTCAGTGGTACATGGGCTGATGCTAGGTGGAAATGCGTGACATAAGTCAAAGTAAGCAGTCTCTGCAATGGAGATAGACCAGATTGAAAACTCAGCTCAGAGGTCAGGAAGGGTATGGAGTCAGTAGCAAGGGTACAGAGTTTCTGGCGGACGGTGGGGTGACAAAGATGATGGTTCTAATCTACCTAATGTTTAGCATAGAAAGCATGAGAGATAGCAAAGAACTAAATTCCAAAAGGAATAAAGGCAATTAAGAAAAATTAGAAAGAACAAGTCAAAATAAAAATTCAATAAGGAAACGGAAAAAGTAGACAAAAGTATGCTCTTTTTAAAAAAACAGGGCAAGTAACCCACTAGAAGATAAAATCTGACATATACCAAAACCAACTTTTCCACATGGTCCAAGTACCTGTGTGCCACCACTCACTAATTTAGATTTATCCCAGCTCCTTATGCAGCACCTTGCTTTTTTTTTAAAAAATGCTTAGGGATTTTGTACTATAACTGGTACCATTGTCTTGGCTGTTCATCCTGATTTCAACACAAAACCTTGTGTTCAAAGAGCAGACAAAAGCATGAGGCCAAACGATCCAGAGCTCAGGTGTGGAGTAACAAGCACAAGTTAGTCAAGGTTTAAATCTAAAATATCATTCTTCCGATGTGTAACCCATTTGGGGATTAGTGTCTGCTGGCACTAATTAGTATGTATAAAGAAAATAGTCTGCCAAACAAACATCCATAAGCAACTCAGTAGCACATTAGGAAAAGGTTTCAGGGCGGCACAGTGGCGCAGTGGTTAGCACTGCAGCCTCACAGCTCCAGGGACCCGGGTTCGATTCTGGGCACTGCCTGTGTGGAGTTTGCAAGTTCTCCCTGTGTCTGCGTGGGTTTTCTCCGGGTGCTCCGGTTTCCTCCCACAAGCCAAAAGACTTGCAGGTTGGTAGGTAAATTGGCCATTATAAATTGTCACTAGTATAGGTAGGTGGTAGGGAAATATAGGGACAGATGGGGATGTTTGGTAGGAATATGGGATTAGTGTAGGATTAGTATAAATGGGTGGTTGATGGTCGGCACAGACTCGGTGGGCCGAAGGGCCTGTTTCAGTGCCGTATCTCTAATCTAATCTAAAAAAAGTATTAACATCTTATTAGAACAGTGAGGACCACTCTTTAATACAGGCTGTAATGTTCCCTAAAAGAAGTGCCCATGCCGTGAAGGAGGACAGGCCTGGCAACATTCACCAAGATTCAAATTCATCACCTCGTCATTGACAGCCTTACATTCTCATCAAACTTTTTTTTTATTACATCTTCCATGGACACTCAACAGCACTCACAACTGGTGCTTAAATGGTTGTTCTGGATATTGCTCAAAAAGTAAAATATGCCCTAATTTTTGATCCAGGGGAATCAGAAACCCTCCAACAATTGAGTCTTTTGGCACAGAACTGCACAATATCTATCACTTCACAAGAAAGTTATCATACCATCTGTCAGCAGCATAGACCAATGACTGACTTATTGGTAGGATTCCAGCAAACTTAGGTCAGGCTTTGACTCCAAGAATCTGACTTGTCTGTCATCAATTCAGTGCTAGTAACTCTCCAATAAAACTTAAATGGAAAAACCATGCTTAATTCAATCCATCCACTAAAGCTGCTCCAATTTCCAGGTAACTACTCCGTGCTTCCAGACGTTAATAGTTTCTCCAAATGATTTGGAGCAACAGTCTGATGAAAAGAAGCCATCTACCAATTTCAGCTATGTTTAAGTTAGATTCAGCGAAGACTTACATTTGTTCTACACTTTTCAGGAGCCCAAAGCGCTTTACAACCAATGAAATACGTTAACTGTGAGAATGCAGTTAATTTGCACATAGCTAGGTCCAACAAACAGCAATGTGATAATGACCAGATAACCTGTTACAGTAATGTTGGCTGATGGATAAATATTGGCCAGGAGTGCTGCATTTCCAACATGACAACAGTGCCTATACTTCACAAGTACTTGATTTTCAAGATGGCTCCTGGGCTGGAAGCTCCCTAGGAAGCTCCCTTGCTGTTCAACTCTATCCATGGCCATCTGCTCCCATCCCTAACGTTTTCTCCCCCAATCTGCCCTCTTAAACTGTTTAAATTCCCCTGGCTCTTTAAATCAGTTCATTTTAGCCCTATCTAAAAGTTAACAGTTAGTTTAGTGTATGTTACCTGGGCCCACTGCCCTCCCCCAGCCACACCTGCTCTTTGTTTTCTCAATGAAATTGATCCGGATGAAACTGACGAGAACAGCTGCCGATACTTTAATCTCCGATCCTGCTGTCTTCACAGTCCAGAGTGTCTGCAGCCACGGCATGCGGTAAGTCCATTGAGGTGAAGAAGGAGCTGCGGGACCCGAGAGAAGTCCTGTGAAAAGGTGCCCCGAACACCCAAAACATCCACGAACGGCCCCCCCGGCCGCAACTTCAAAGCGCCCGCGGGAGATGGCTCGGAGAGCATCTGCAGCGCACTGTCGGCAATGCTGCATGCCTTTATTTAAACCACTGCAAAAAAAAAAACCCTCAGCAAATGTAATCACCTCTAAGTCTGCCAAATGATGCTTCACCTCCCGAAGGACGTGGATGAGCTTTCCGGACGTCGATGGTGGGCACTGAGGAAATGGCTTATTACCTGCACCAGATTCCACCCCCCTCCCCCCCCCCTTTACCCCCCTTCCACCCCCCCCCCACCCCCGTCCCCTTCCCTGCTCCACCCTCTCAGCTCACCCCCTCACAACCCCGTCCCAGCCCGCCCCCCCCTCGCACCATCTTCACCCCGCACCCCCTTCCCCTGCACCCCCCCCCCACCCCCTCCCTCTACCCCTCCACCTTGCATCCCCTCCTCCCACCGGCACCATCCTACACCTGTGTAGGGGCCCCAACAACCCCACTGCCTTGTGGGAGTCTCGGGAGAGACCAAGGCTAAGGGAGTAAACCCTAACAGAAAATCCGGAGCGGAACCCCGTAGGCGGTCATGTGTCACCTTTGGCATGTTTCCGGCAGTTCCTGCAGCCATACTGGTGCCAAACGTCGTGTCCTGCACTCCTTTGGACCCCACCAGAAAGGCCGAGAGGGGGGTTTTGACGACTGGGCAACTCTCAACCTCCATAAATTTGCCCAGGCATGCGCCATGGAGAGGTCACTCCATAGTTGCCTCACAGCGACTGAAACAACACGGAAGGCAGCAGTTACGGGTTATAAGTCCAGATAAATTGGCGTAGAAACTGGGCGCCACGGGTTGCCTTTGTCGGTGGGAGAGGTCATTGCACCTCACTGGACAGCTACCGCCCGCCTCAAACCGGGCAGCCCCCGGTCAATAAGGTTCTGTCCCGCCACAGTCTGCCTGCTTCAATGGGTGCTTGGAGCTCAGGGTCATTGCCCGAAAGGTGGACTGATACACCGCACCAAACAACATGAAAAAAGGAAAGAAGGTACCAGCCCTTCGCTTTGCAAGCTGGAACGTCAGAACTATGTGTCCTGGCCTGTCGGAAGACCTTACACAAATCAACGATTCTCGGAAGACCGCCATCATTAACAACGAGCTCAGTAGACTCAATGTGGACATTGCAGCACTTCAGGAGACTCGCCTCCCCGCGAGTGGCTCTCTAGCAGAGCAAGACTACACCTTCTTCTGGCAGGGCAGGGATCCTGAAGAACCAAGACAGCATGGAGTGGGCTTCGCCATCAGAAACTCCTTGCTCAGCATGATAGAGCCTCCCTCAAATGGCTCGGAACGCATACTGTCCATCCGACTGCTCACCACCTCTGGTCCAGTACACCTACTCAGCATCTATGCTCCAACACTCTGTTCCGCACCTGAAGCTAAAGACCAGTTCTATGAACAACTCCATAACATCATTAGCAGCATCCCCAACACCGAACACCTATTCCTGCTGGGGGACTTTAATGCCAGGGTTGGGGCCGACCATGACTCATGGCCCTCCTGCCTTGGGCGCTATGGCGTTGGAAGGATGAATGAGAACGGGCAGAGACTGCTTGAGTTGTGTACCTATCATAACCTCTGCATCACCAACTCGTTCTTTCACACTAAACCCTGTCACCAGGTTTCATGGAGGCACCCAAGATCACGTCGTTGGCACCAGCTAGACCTCATTGTCACAAGGCGAGCCGCCTTAAACAGTGTTCAAATCACACGCAGCTTCCACAGTGCGGACTGCGACACCGACCACTCCCTGGTGTGCAGCCAGGTTAGACTCAGACCAAAGAAGTTGCATCATTCCAAGCAGAAGGGCCACCCGCGCATCAACACGAGCAGAATTTCTCACCCACAGCTGTTACAAAAATTTCTAAATTCACTTGTAACAGCCCTTCAAAACACTCCCACAGGGGATGCTGAGACCAAGTGGGCCCACATCAGAGACGCCATCTATGAGTCAGCTTTGACCACCTACGGCAAAAGTGCGAAGAGAAATGCAGACTGGTTTCAATCTCATAATGAAGAGCTGGAACCTGTCATAGCCGCTAAGCGCATTGCACTTTTGAACTACAAGAAAGCCCCCAGCGATTTAACATCCGCAGCACTTAAAGCAGCCAGAAGTACTGCACAAAGAACAGCTAGGCGTTGCGCAAACGACTACTGGCAACACCTATGCAGTCATATTCAGCTGGCCTCAGACACCGGAAACATCAGAGGAATGTATGATGGCATGAAGAGAGCTCTTGGGCCAACCATCAAGAAGATCACCCCCCTCAAATCTAAATCGGGGGACATAATCACTGACCAACGCAAACAGATGGACCGCTGGGTTGAGCACTACCTAGAACTGTACTCCAGGGAGAATGCTGTCACTGAGACTGCCCTCAATGCAGCCCAGCCTCTACCAGTCATGGATGAGCTGGACATACAGCCAACCAAATCGGAACTCAGTGATGCCATTGATTCCCTAGCCAGCGGAAAAGCCCCTGGGAAGGACAGCATTACCCCTGAAATAATCAAGAGTGCCAAGCCTGCTATACTCTCAGCACTACATGAACTGCTATGCCTGTGCTGGGACGAGGGAGCAGTACCCCAGGACATGCGCGATGCCAACATCATCACCCTCTATAAAAACAAAGGTGACCGCGGTGACTGCAACAACTACCGTGGAATCTCCCTGCTCAGCATAGTGGGGAAAGTCTTTGCTCGAGTCGCTCTGAACAGGCTCCAGAAGCTGGCCGAGCGCGTCTACCCTGAGGCACAGTGTGGCTTTCGTGCAGAGAGATCGACTATTGACATGCTGTTCTCCCTTCGTCAGATACAGGAGAAATGCCGTGAACAACAGATGCCCCTCTACATTGCTTTCATTGATCTCACCAAAGCCTTTGACCTCGTCAGCAGACGTGGTCTCTTCAGACTACTAGAAAAGATCGGATGTCCACCAAAGCTACTAAGTATCATCACCTCATTCCATGACAATATGAAAGGCACAATTCAACATGGTGGCTCCTCATCAGAGCCCTTTCCTATCCTGAGTGGTGTGAAACAGGGCTGTGTTCTCGCACCCACACTTTTTGGGATTTTCTTCTCCCTGCTGCTTTCACATGCGTTCAAATCCTCTGAAGAAGGAATTTTCCTCCACACAAGATCAGGGGGCAGGTTGTTCAACCTTGCCCGTCTAAGAGCGAAGTCCAAAGTACGGAAAGTCCTCATCAGAGAACTCCTCTTTGCTGACGATGCTGCTTTAACATCTCACACTGAAGAATGCCTGCAGAGTCTCATCGACAGGTTTGCGTCTGCCTGCAATGAATTTGGCCTAACCATCAGCCTCAAGAAAACGAACATCATGGGGCAGGATGTCAGAAATGCTCCATCCATCAATATTGGCGACCACGCTCTGGAAGTGGTTCAAGAGTTCACCTACCTAGGCTCAACTATCACCAGTAACCTGTCTCTAGATGCAGAAATCAACAAGCGCATGGGTAAGGCTTCCACTGCTATGTTCAGACTGGCCAAGAGAGTGTGGGAAAATGGCGCACTGACACGGAACACAAAAGTCCGAGTGTATCAGGCCTGTGTCCTCAGTACCTTGCTCTACGGCAGCGAGGCCTGGACAACGTATGCCAGCCAAGAGCGACGTCTCAATTCATTCCATCTTCGCTGCCTTCGGAGAATACTTGGCATCAGGTGGCAGGACTATATCTCCAACACAGAAGTCCTTGAAGCGGCCAACATCCCCAGCTTATACACACTACTGAGTCAGCGGCGCTTGAGATGGCTTGGCCATGTGAGCCGCATGGAAGATGGCAGGATCCCCAAAGACACATTGTACAGCGAGCTCGCCACTGGTATCAGACCCACCGGCCGTCCATGTCTCCGTTATAAAGACGTCTGCAAACGCGACATGAAATCGTGTGACATTGATCACAAGTCGTGGGAGTCAGTTGCCAGCATTCGCCAGAGCTGGCGGGCAGCCATAAAGACAGGGCTAAATTGTGGCGAGTCGAAGAGACTTAGTAGTTGGCAGGAAAAAAGACAGAGGCGCAAGGGGAGAGCCAACTGTGCAACAGCCCCAACAAACAAATTTCTCTGCAGCACCTGTGGAAGAGCCTGTCACTCCAGAATTGGCCTTTATAGCCACTCCAGGCGCTGCTTCACAAACCACTGACCACCTCCAGGCGCGTATCCATTGTCTCTCGAGATAAGGAGGCCCAAAGATGACTTTTGTCAGAACGGGTTCTGATGGAAGATCATCAACCTGAAACGTTAACACCTGCTCTCTCCATAGATGCTACCAGACCTGAATATTGCCAGCATTTTCTGTTTTTATTTCAGATTTCCAGCATCTGCATTATTTACTTTTAATAGCATTTCATTGGCTTTCATTATGTAAACAAACATAAGAAATAGGAGAAGTAGTAGACGATTCTGCCCCACCATTCAATACAATCATGGCTGAACATCTACGTCAACTCTATTTTCCCACCCTATCCCTCAATTCCCTTTGTCTATAAATGTGTTGATCTCAGTCTTGAATATATTCATCAACTGAGCATCCACAGCCCTCAGGGATTGTGAATCTTTAGATTTCTCCATGTTCTGAGTGAAGAAATTTTGCATCTCAGTCCAAAATGGCTGACCCCTTATCCTGAGACAATGACCTTGATTTCGAAAATCTGCAGCCTGGGGAAAACAGCCTCTCAGCATTTATCCAGGTAAGCCTTTTCAGAATTTCATACTTGGCAATGAGATCACCTCTAATTCTTCTAAACCCCAGAGAATGCTGGCCCATTCTACTTACTCTCCCCTCATAGGACAGCCAAGTCATCGTGGGAATCAATCTAGTGAACTTTCATTACATTCATATCCTTCCTTAGATAAAGACCAAAGCTGTACAGAATACTTCAGGTTGGTCTCACCAAAGCCTAATATAAATGCAGCAAGACTTCCTTATTCTTATATGCCAACCCCCTTGCAATAAAGGTTAACATAACATCTGCTTTGCTAATTGCTTGTTGGACCTGCAAGTTCACTTTCTGTAATTCATGTACAAGGACCCCCAAATCATTCTGAACACCAACATTTCACAGTCTCTCACTTTTTAGAAAATATTCTGCTTCTCCGTTCTTCCTACCAAAGTGGATAATTTCCCACTTTCCCACATTATACTCCATCTGCCACCTTCTTGCCCAATCACTTGACCAGTCTATCTTCCTTTGCTACCTGTGTCCTCTTAATTTACTTTCCCACCTAGCTTTGTATCATCAGTAAATTTGGGTGCATCACACTTGGTTCCATCATCTAAGTCACTGATACGGATTGTAAATAGCCAAGACCCAAGCACTGATCCTTGCAACAAACCTTCATCCCAAAATGACCCTTTTATTCCTACTCTCTGTTTTCTGTCCATTAATCAATCCATACCATTACCCCCAATCCCAAGCCCTAACCTCGAGTGACAACATGTTGTGTTGCAACTTGTGGAATGCCTTCTAAAAATTGCAAAAATACTGCATCCACTGGTTGCCCCTTAACTACCCTGCTAGTTAAATGCATTAGAATTTTTTGAGGTTGTGTCAAAACATGATTTCCCTTTCATTAAACTGTGTTGACTCTGCCTAAATCATACTGTGATTTTCTAAGTACCCTGTTCCACATGTCCTTAAGAATAGATTCTAGCAGTTTCCCTGCTACTCATGTCAAGCTTTGGTCAATATTTCCCTCTCCCTCCTTTCTTGAATAGCGGTGTTACATTTGTTACCTTTCAATCCATGAGGAGTGTTTCAGACTCTCGGGAATTCTAGAAAATCAAAGGTAATGTATCCAATATTCCTACAGCCGCCTCTTAAAATCTGACAATGTGGGTCATCAGGTCCAGGTGATCTATCAGCTGTTATTCCCATTAATTTCTTTACTAATGTTAATTACCTGAAGCTCCTCACGCTCAGTACCCCCTTAGTGCCTCATAATTTCTGATTTGTTCTTTGTATCTTGTACTATATGGGGGCGGAGATAGCGAAAGGGCTTTCCATGATCTTCCAATCTTCCTCAGATATAGGGGAGGTGCCAGAGGATTGGAGAGTAGCAAATGTGACCATTTTATTCAAGAAAGGGTGTAAGAACAGTCCGAGTAACTACAGGCCAGTTAGTTTAACATCTGTGGTGGGTACGGTTTTAGAAACAATAATCAGGGGAAAAAAATCAAGAGACACTTGGAGAGGTTTGAGTTAATTAAGGACAGCCAGCACGGATTTGTAAAAAGCAGATCTTGCTTGACTAATCCAATTAAATTTTTGATTGTCGGTTAGCATCTTAACATGTGAAAAACGATGAACACGAAGCAAATAATCCATTTAGGTGGGCTGAGTTCAATTGGTGCACCTTAGTTGATGGCTGTGAAGGCCAATCCTTGAGAGGCAGGTTCTACCACAAGTGCTGCACGTGAAGCTGCCAAGAGACGTTGAGTTATTATTTTTGATGTTGATGCCTATTGCCAAGCTGCTGTAGCAACTGGTTGTCGTGGTAGTACACACCAATCCACAGCATGTGCTGCCATTTCCCCCTTTCACCAGCTAGTCACTCCCAGGTGCAATAGTTGACATTTAAGGCCTGCATGTCACATTTGCAAGGATCCTTGCAGCGGAGCTTTGGGCGCCCCAGTGGTCTTCTGACCCTGGTAACTTCACCATACAAAAGATCCTTAGGTATGCGACTATCTTTCAGCGTGTGGACATGTACGATCCACCAAAGCCACCTCTGTTTGATTAGTGCCAATCTTGGGAGCTCTGCCTTTGCGAGAAGTGCCACATTTGTGATTTTGTCCTGCCAGGATATATCCATAATACATCGCAGAGCGTGAAGATGGAAATTATTGAACTTCTTTTCCTGGTAGCTGCTAAATTGCCCAATTTTTTGATGAAGTAACAGAAAATGATGATGGAATGCAGTGGATGTTGCCTCCATAGATTTTAAGAAAGCATTTGATAAAGCACCACACAAAAGGCTGGTTAAAAAATTGAGGCTCATGGAATAGGAAGGTCAGTGTCCAACTGGATTTTTAAAAAATTGGTTTAAGGACAGAAAACAGCAAGTCATGGTCAAAGGTTGTTTTTCAGACTGAAGGATGGTTGACAGTGGTGTTCCCCAAAAGTCAGTGCTGGGACCACTGCTTTTTTTGCTACATAAATGACTTGGAACTTGGACTACAGAATAGAATTTCAAAATTTGTCATGATATCAAACGTGGAGGAGTGGCAAACAGTGAGGACGATACAAACTGCCTGCAACAGGACATAGATAGGCTAGCAGAATGGGCAGACAAGTGACAGATGGAATTTAATATAGAGAAGTGTGAGGGGATGCATTTTGGCAGAAGGGATAGGATGAAGCAATATAGACTTAATGGCGCAGTTCTAAAGAGTGTGCAGGAACAGAGGGAACTGGAAGTGCATGTGCATCAATCTTTGAAGGTGGCAAGTCATACTGTGGTTGGCAAAGCATATGCGATCTTGGGCTTTGTAGGTGAAGGCACTGAGTACAGGGGCAGGGAAGTTATGCTGAACCTTTGTAAAGCTTTGGTTGGGCCTCAGCTGAGTGCTGCGTCCAGTTCTGGTCACCACACTTTAGAAGGGATATGGGGGTCCTTGAGAGGTTGCAGAGGAAATTTGCCAGAATGGTTCCAGGGATGGGGGATTTTAGTTATAAGATTAGGCTGGAGTGGCTGGTGTTGTTCTCCCTGGAGCAGGGGAGATTGAGAGGAGATTTAATATTAGTGTACAAGATAATGACAGGCTTAGTTAAGTCAGACAAGGAAAAACTGTTCCTATTAACTGATGGTATAAGGACTAGGGGACACAGATTTGGGCAGGAGATGTGGGGGAATAATGGGGAAGAAATCCTTTCGACAGCAAGTGGTAATAACTTGGAACTCGCTGCCGATGAGGTGGAAGCGAAGACAATCAATAATTTCAAAAGGGAATTGGAGGAACTTGAAGGAAATGAGCTTGGAGGGCTACGGGGATCGAGCGGAAGAGTGAGACTGACTGGACTGCTCTGCGGAAAGCCAGCATGGACTTGATGGGCCGAATGGCCGCCTTCTATGCCGTAAATGATTCCAGGATTTTAAGAAGCCAGATACGAAATATTCCCTTAATATCTCTGCCATTTCCTTATTCCCCATTATAACTTCTGCAAGTGTTTTGGGATGTTCTAAATTCATGAAAGATGCGATATAAATGCAAATCTTTCTTTCTTTACCACTGTGCAATAAGCCACCAATTCACAAGAACAGCACCTACCGATTAAATTTTTGACAATTAGCTCTTAACATCTTCATTTAAAACTAAAATTTAGTTTAAATTCTGTGTTGTTCAATTATTAAGCATCCATGTTAATCATCAGTGGACAGATACAGCACGCGGCAAATGAAAGTAACTGCACGTTGAAAGACGCTTGGAAATTTAAATAGATAAATATTAGCACAAACAACAATTTTTCTGTCGAGAAGACGAATAATTTATTCCTATGTATAACAAAAATAAAGATTCCATGTGCATTAAGCATTATTCAAGACGATTAAAATATCTGTACAGCATTCAGGAAACAAAACGCAGGAAAAACTATTGCAAATAAGTTTCTGATGCAAGGTTATATGATGTTGCAGGTGGAAGCAGGGTTGATCATGCAGCATTAATTTGATACCGTGTAACAGAGTAATTAGCATCCATTTCAAAATGCTCAAATTTCCAAGTGCGGTACATTACAATTGTAAAGAATTCTTTTCAATACAATTATATAATTTAATAAACAATGCACAAAATAATTTAATTATAATGCAAATGCAGTTTTTTTTTTTGCCTCCTGCAGTGTGAATACTGAAGCAAGCAATGCAGCCATTTGACACTAGGTATTGATTTGTGCTTTGGTAAATTGACCTTACTGCGGTGGGATTGTAATCTTGTCCATCTCTCTGAAATGTCAACTCATTTTGTTCAGCTTTTATTATTTTTTTGACAAACAGAATGGTTGAATTTAATAGCACAGACAGCTGCTATCTGGCCCATCATGACAATGCTGACTCTGAAAGAGCCATCATTTAGCCCTTGCCCCTTTCCAACGTTTGCTTTTCAAATATTTTTCCACTTCCCTTTTAAAAACTGCTTCCACCACCATTTCTGCTTCGGCATTCCATGTCCAAACCATCCTCTGCATAAAAATTACACCATTTTTGGTAATTTAAAATTTATGCCATCCACTTACCAACTCTCTGACCAGTGAATTTTTCCAGAGTTTACCTGATTAAAACCCTTCTAACAGATCTGTTATTAACCCTCTGTTCTTGTCAAAGAAGCCACTCCCTCATCCCTAGAATCATCTCAGTACATTCCTTCTGTACCCTTATTAAGACAGTGCCTACAACAGAAGGAATATTGTAACTGCTGCCGAACCAGTAGCTTGTATAAGTTTGACATTACCACTTTGCGTTTGTTCTCAATGCCCCTACTTAGAAAATCTAACTCTCACCCCATATTTTCTGTAAAAGTGCTTTCTCATCCTGTCTAATCACTTTTAAAGATGTGGCTCTCTGAACACAAAGAGTTATTGCTCTCCTACTCTTTTTAAAGTGCAATCACACAACAGCTCTAGTGTCAGATACTGTTTCTCTTTGCACTGCTGCTGCTGCAGTTCCAGTAAAAAAGAAGCCTGAATTGAGAGGGGAATAAGTTTCTCTGGATGAGGGAAGCTCACTCCATCTGGAAGTTAGGCCAAGTTTAGCTTTCGGATTTAGCATCTCTACAAAGCAGTTTCAGTTTTACACAAACATTAGAATTGTGGAATGTAAATACACTATTCGTGTAAACTTCCTCTCTGGATTCATCTTCCCAAGTTCTATTAACATATTTTTTTTGATTAAATTCCATCTGACATCAATCTGTCCAATCTATTAACCCACCTCTATCCCCCGAAGTAGTTTATAACCTTTACATTTCTAATATTTGCCAGTTCTGAAGAAGGGTCACTGACCTGAAACGTTAACTCTGCTTCTCTCCCCACAGATGCTGCCAGACCTGCTGAGTATTTCCAGCTTTTCTCGTTTTTATATCAGATTTCCAGCATCCGCAGTATTTTGCTTTCAGTTTATAACCTACTTCACAGTTAACCACATGCAATATTGCTTGTGTTGTCTGCAAGTGTTGAAATTGTACCCTTTATTTGAATTTCAAATCATTTACATATAGAGAAGAACAATGGTCCCAACACAAACCCCAAGGGGAACATTAAAATAAAAGCAAAATACTGAGGATGCTGGAAATATGAAATAAAAACAAAGTGCTAGCACATTTCCAGCACTTCCTGTTTTTATCCAAGGAGGGAACATCAGTGTTCACCAGTAAGAACCACTCATGTCAAAATTTTTTACCCAACTTCCTCAGTCTGCCACACTCCGTTCAATACTGTGTGCCTTATCTTTGCTAACAAGCCCCTCTACTGCAATAACAAAATGTTTTCAAAAATTAATTAGATAATAATTAGAAACGGATAGACTGTGGATCATAAAGCACAGGCCCTCTTCTGGCACTTATCACTGACATGAGACCAGAGAAAATATCTACCACAAAAACTTGACCATGAAGATAGCAATGTGGGGGCTGTGGGGGAGGGGAGGTGGAGAAGGGAAATGCAAGTTCCTTTACTTTGGATCAAATAAAAATATTATTTTCTCAATGATCAAAAGCTATGAAATGTGGAGCAGCCAAGACATTTAGGAGTCTATGTACAAAAATCACTAAAAACCCATGTACAGGTATAAAACACATAATAAAAAAGCTAATGGAATGTTAGCCTTTATCTCAAAGGAGGCTGGAATACAAAGAGGTGGAAGTTATTTACAGCTAAGTCTGGTTGCACTGCACATAGATTACTTCATTCAGTTCTGGGCACCACAACTCAGGGACGATATGTTGGCCTTGGAGCAGGTGTAGCAAAGAATCAACAAAATGATACCAGGGCTAAAGGGGTTAAATTATGAGGAGAGGTTGCACAGACTAAATTTTATTTCCTGAAGTAAAGATTAAGAGGTGGTCTCAGTGAGGTGCTTACGATTAAAGAAGTTGATAGTTTCACTTTATCCTCTGGTGGAGGAGTCTAGAACAAGGTAGCATAACTTTAAAATCAGAGCTAGACTTTTCAGGAGTGATGGTGGGAAGTATTTCTTTAGTGGAAATCTGTTGAGGTTAGGTCAATTGAAAATTTCAAAACTGAGCTTGATACACTTTTGTTAAGTAAGAATATTAAGGGCTATGAAACCAAAGCAAGTACATAGAACGAAGATACAGATTAGTCATGATTCAACTGAATGGCGGAACAGGCTCAAGGGGCTGAATGGCCTACCCTTGTCCCTATGTAACAAAATATATTTCAGACCAATAGCTACGCCAAGTGTCTAATAAGTGATCATCTTAAATTCAGACAACTTCCATTGTGTTAAAATTACTTATCTGAGTTTAGCCATTTTAAGTCAGTTCCTTTTACAGTAATGTAATTAGCTACAGCACACAGACTCGCACCCTGAAGAAGCAGTGACAGACCTGCCCGGATTTCGAGGTCAGTGGCAAAGCAAGGGTGCTCACCGCTAACCTTGAAGGAAGTTGCCCACGATTATCTAGTGATCTCTGTGGCATGGTTTTCTCCTTTCCTGGCAGCAATGTAAATCTGGCACAAAGCCAAGGGGATCTGCAGGCATGCAACAGCATTGATGTCAGCAAGCTGGTAAGCAGCTAGTCATTGAAGTAGTCACACAATGCAAACCAAGAAGTTAAAAGCACTTAAAACTCTTCATTTTTAACTTAAATTTTCCATCCATAAAGATTAAGGGGTGATCTAATTGAAGTGCTAATGATCAACACAAAGTATGGTGAAAAAGGTTGGTGAGTTACAAACACAAAAAGTAGTATGGGAATATGATGTGGTGACAATAACGGAAACCTGGCTTAAAAGTGGTGATGACTGGGTGCTTAATACATAAAAGAATCATAGAAAGTTTATGGCAAAGAAAGAGGTCAATTGGCCCATCATGACTGCGCTGGCCGGAAAACGAGCCACCCAGTCTAATCTCATCTTCCAGCATTTGGTCCGCAGCCCTGCGAGTTACGGCACTTGAGGTGCATATCCAGACACCGTTCAGATGAGTTCAAGGTTTCTGCCTCAACTACCCTTTCAGGCAATTAGTTCCAGACTCTGTTGAAAAAATTTTTCCTCATCTCCCTTCTAATATTTCTACCAATCACTTTAACTCGATGCCCCCTAGTCACTGACCTCTCTGCTAATGTAAATAGGCCCTTCAAGCCCCTCACAATTTTGTACATTTCAATCAGATCTCCCCTCAGCCTTCTCTGCTCAAGGAGAACAACCGAGCCTATCCAATCTTTCCTCATTGCTGCATTTTTCCAGTCCTAGCAACATCCTCATAAATCTCCTCTGTACCCTCTCTAGTGCAATTACATCTTTCCTGTAATGAGGTGACCAGAACTGCACACAGTACTCAAGCTGTGGCCTAACCAATGATTTATACAGTTCCAGCATAACCTCCCTGCTCTTATATTCTACATCTTGGATAATAAAGGAAAGGATTCCATATGCCTTCTTAACCACCTTATCGACCTGTCATGCTACCTTCAGGGACCTGTGGACATCGACTCCAAGGCCCCTCACTTCCTCTACACCTCTCAGTATTCTCTCATTAATCCTGTATTCCTTGCCTTGTTTGACCTCCCCAAATGCATCACCTGACACTTCTCCAGGTTGAATTTCATTAATATACAAGGATATAAAGTGTTCAGAAAAGATAGAGATGGAAAAAGGGAGGTGGGGTGGCAGTACTGATGAATGAAAACACTGTTGTGTTGCAAAGAGATGTCGTTGAGTGTAAGGACAAAATCCATTTGGTTGAGAAGCAAAAAGGAGACAATCACACCTCTGGGAGCATTCTATAGACCCCCAAACAGCTCAGAGAGAGAGAGACGGAGGGCGGGCGAGAGAGAGAGAGAGAGAGAGACGGAGGGCGGGCGAGAGAGAGAGAGAGAGAGACGGAGGCGGGCGAGAGAGAGAGAGAGAGAGAGAGAGAGGTCGGGCGGGCGAGAGAGAGAGAGAGAGAGAGAGAGACGGCGGGCGAGAGAGAGAGAGAGAGAGAGAGAGAGAGGTCGGGCGGGCGGAGAGAGAGAGAGAGAGAGAGGTCGGGCGAGAGAGAGAGAGAGAGAGAGAGAGAGAGGTCGGGCGGGCGAGAGAGAGAGAGAGAGAGGTCGGGCGGGCGAGAGAGAGAGAGAGAGAGGTCGGGCGGGCGAGAGAGAGAGAGAGAGAGGTCGGGCGGGCGAGAGAGAGAGAGAGAGAGAGGTCGGGCGGGCGAGAGAGAGAGAGAGAGAGAGGTCGGGCGGGCGAGAGAGAGAGAGAGAGAGGTCGGGCGGGCGAGAGAGAGAGAGAGAGAGGTCGGGCGGGCGAGAGAGAGAGAGAGAGAGGTCGGGCGGGCGAGAGAGAGAGAGAGAGAGGTCGGGCGGGCGAGAGAGAGAGAGAGAGAGGTCGGGCGGGCGAGAGAGAGAGAGAGAGAGGTCGGGCGAGGGCGAGAGAGAGAGAGAGAGAGGTCGGGCGGGCGAGAGAGAGAGAGAGAGAGGTCGGGCGGGCGAGAGAGAGAGAGAGAGAGGTCGGGCGGGCGAGAGAGAGAGAGAGAGAGGTCGGGCGGGCGAGAGAGAGAGAGAGAGAGGTCGGGCGGGCGAGAGAGAGAGAGAGAGAGGTCGGGCGGGCGAGAGAGAGAGAGAGAGAGGTCGGGCGGGCGAGAGAGAGAGAGAGAGAGAGGTCGGGCGGGCGAGAGAGAGAGAGAGAGAGGTCGGGCGGGCGGAGAGAGAGAGAGAGAGAGGTCGGGCGGGCGAGAGAGAGAGAGAGAGAGGTCGGGCGGGCGAGAGAGAGAGAGAGAGAGGTCGGGCGGGCGAGAGAGAGAGAGAGAGAGGTCGGGCGGGCGAGAGAGAGAGAGAGAGAGGTCGGGCGGGCGAGAGAGAGAGAGAGAGAGGTCGGGCGGGCGAGAGAGAGAGAGAGAGAGGTCGGGCGGGCGAGAGAGAGAGAGAGAGAGGTCGGGCGGGCGAGAGAGAGAGAGAGAGAGGTCGGGCGGCGAGAGAGAGAGAGAGAGAGGTCGGGCGGGCGAGAGAGAGAGAGAGAGAGGTCGGGCGGGCGAGAGAGAGAGAGAGAGAGGTCGGGCGGGCGAGAGAGAGAGAGAGAGAGGTCGGGCGGGCGAGAGAGAGAGAGAGAGAGGTCGGGCGGGCGCGAGAGAGAGAGAGAGAGAGGTCGGGCGGGCGAGAGAGAGAGAGAGAGAGGTCGGGCGGGCGAGAGAGGAGAGAGAGAGAGAGAGGTCG